>NC_091463.1:660790-687854 GCF_027789765.1 Dendropsophus ebraccatus
CCCCCTTGTTGCTGACCTGCCTTCTTGTTGCTGACCCTCCCCCGTTTTGCTGACCCGCCCCCTTGTTGCTTACCTGCCTTCTTGTTGCTGACCCTCCCCCGTTTTGCTGACCCGCCCCCTTGTTGCTGACCTGCCTCCTTGTCGCTGACCCTCCCCCGTTTTGCTGACCCGCCCCCTTGTTGCTGACCTGCCTCCTTGTCGCTGACCCTCCCCCGTTTTGCTGACCCGCCCCCTTGTTGCTGACCCGCCCCCTTGTTGCTGACCCGCCCCCTTGTTGCTGACCCTCCCCCTTGTTGCTGACCCTCCCCCTTGTTGCTGACCCGCCCCCTTGTTGCTGACCTGCCTTCTTGTTGCTGACACATCTTTCTCTGTCTTTAGGATCTGCTGGTCTTAGAGGAGCAGGAGGTGAGTGGTCGGAGTAATGAGTGGCAGTGCGGCCTCCCGGTGCCCGGGGTGCAGACAGCGCCTCTAGTGGACGGGAAACATGGGGGAGAAATTACTCTGCTTTTCTTTCTACTTTTTTTTAGGGTTGTGTGAATTTTAAGTTTGGAGTTCTGTACGCCAAAGACGGTCAACTCACCGACGACGAGATGTTCAGTAACGGTAAGAAGGCGGGGGCAGTAATACTGGAGGAGCGGGGGCAGTAATACTGGAGGAGCGGGGGCAGTAATACTGGAGGGGAGGGGACGGGGGCAGTAATACTGGAGGGGACGGGGGCAGTAATACTGGAGGAGCGGGGGCAGTAATACTGGAGGAGCGGGGGCAGTAATACTGGAGAAGCGGGGGCAGTAATACTGGAGGAGCGGGGGCAGTAATACTGGAGGAGCGGGGGCAGTAATACTGGAGGAGCGGGGGCAGTAATACTGGAGGGGACGGGGGCAGTAATACTGGAGGAGCGGGGGCAGTAATACTGGAGAAGCGGGGGCAGTAATACTGGAGGAGCGGGGGCAGTAATACTGGAGGGGAGGGGGCAGTAATACTGGAGGAGCGGGGGCAGTAATACTGGAGAAGCGGGGGGCAGTAATACTGGAGGGGAGGGGGCAGTAATACTGGAGGAGCGGGGGCAGTAATACTGGAGGGGAGGGGGCAGTAATGCTGGAGGAGCGGGGGCAGTAATACTGGAGGAGCGGGGGCAGTAATACTGGAGGGGAGGGGGCAGTAATACTGGAGGGGAGGGGGCAGTAATACTGGAGGGGAGGGGGCAGTAATACTGGAGGGGAGGGGGCAGTAATACTGGAGGGGAGGGGGGCAGTAATACTGGAGGGGAGGGGGCAGTAATACTGGAGGGGAGGGGGCAGTAATACTGGAGGGGAGGGGGCAGTAATACTGGAGGGGAGGGGGCAGTAATACTGGAGGGGAGGGGGCAGTAATACTGGAGGGGAGGGGGCGGGGGCAGTAATACTGGAGGGGAGGGGGCAGTAATACTGGAGGAGCGGGGGCAGTAATACTGGAGGAGCGGGGGCAGTAATACTGGAGGGGAGGGGGCAGTAATACTGGAGGGGAGGGGGCAGTAATACTGGAGGAGAGAGGGTGGGGGCAGTAATACTGGAGGGGAGGGGGCAGTAATACTGGAGGGGAGGGGGCAGTAATACTGGAGGGGAGGGGACGGGGGCAGTAATACTGGAGGAGCGGGGGCAGTAATACTGGAGGAGAGAGGGTGGGGGCAGTAATACTGGAGGGGAGGGGGCAGTAATACTGGAGGAGAGAGGGTGGGGGCAGTAATACTGGAGGGGACGGGGGCAGTAATACTGGAGGGGACGGGGGCAGTAATACTGGAGGAGCGGGGGCAGTAATACTGGAGGAGAGAGGGTGGGGGCAGTAATACTGGAGGGGAGGGGGCAGTAATACTGGAGGAGAGAGGGTGGGGGCAGTAATACTGGAGGGGACGGGGGCAGTAATACTGGAGGGGAGAGGCAGGGGCAGTAATTATGGAGTGGAAAGGGGGTGGGGGCAGTAATACTGGAGGGGGCAGGAGGTCTATCCTACTCTTCAACGTATTTAGGGCGGCCTCCCGGATGGTCTTGTGGCCCTGCCCATCACTCGGTCGCCCTCACTGTACCTATCCTTTTGCACAAGTCTCGCCTCACCCGTGCCTCAGGCGTTCCCCCCCCACACGGTGTACCTCACCCGTGCCTCAGGCGTTCCCCCCCCACACGGTGTACCTCACCCGTGCCTCAGGCGTTCCCCCACACGGTGTACATCACCCGTGCCTCAGGCGTTCCCCCACACGGTGTACCTCACCCGTGCCTCAGGCATTCCCCCACACGGTGTACCTCACCCGTACCTCAGGTGTTCCCCCACACGGTGTACATCACCCGTGCCTCAGGCGTTCCCCCATGTGGTGGTACATCACCCGTACCTCAGGCGTTCCCCCACACGGTGTACATCACCCGTACCTCAGGCGTTCCCCCACACGGTGTACCTCACCCGTACCTCAGGCGTTCCCCCACACGGTGTACATCACCCGTGCCTCAGGCGTTCCCCCACACGGTGTACATCACCCGTACCTCAGGCGTTCCCCCACACGGTGTACCTCACCCGTGCCTCAGACGTTCCCCCACACGGTGTACATCACCCGTGCCTCAGACGTTCCCCCACACGGTGTACATCACCCGTGCCTCAGGCGTTCCCCCATGTGGTGGTACCTCACCCGTGCCTCAGGCGTTCCCCCACGTGGTGGTACCTCACCCGTGCCTCAGGCGTTCCCCCATGTGGTAGTACCTCACCCGTGCCTCAGGCGTTCCCCCACACGGTGTACCTCACCCGTACCTCAGGCGTTCCCCCACACGGTGTACCTCACCCGTACCTCAGGCGTTCCCCCACACGGTGTACATCACCCGTGCCTCAGGCGTTCCCCCACACGGTGTACATCACCCGTGCCTCAGACGTTCCCCCACACGGTGTACATCACCCGTGCCTCAGGCGTTCCCCCACACGGTGTACATCACCCGTACCTCAGGCGTTCCCCCACACGGTGTACCTCACCCGTGCCTCAGGCGTTCCCCCATGTGGTGGTACCTCACCCGTGCCTCAGGCGTTCCCCCACACGGTGGTACATCACCCGTGCCTCAGGCGTTCCCCCACACGGTGTACATCACCCGTACCTCAGGCGTTCCCCCATGTGGTAGTACCTCACCCGTGCCTCAGGCGTTCCCCCACACGGTGTACCTCACCCGTGCCTCAGGCGTTCCCCCACACGGTGTACATCACCCGTGCCTCAGGCGTTCCCCCACACGGTGTACCTCACCCGTACCTCAGGCGTTCCCCCACACGGTGTACCTCACCCGTACCTCAGGCGTTCCCCCACACGGTGTACATCACCCGTACCTCAGGCGTTCCCCCACGTGGTGGTACCTCACCCGTGCCTCAGGCGTTCCCCCACACGGTGTACCTCACCCGTGCCTCAGACGTTCCCCCACACGGTGTACATCACCCGTGCCTCAGGCGTTCCCCCACACGGTGTACCTCACCCGTGCCTCAGACGTTCCCCCCACACGGTGGTACATCACCCGTGCCTCAGGCGTTCCCCCCCCACACGGTGTACCTCACCCGTGCCTCAGGCGTTCCCCCACACGGTGTACATCACCCGTGCCTCAGGCGTTCCCCCACACGGTGGTACATCACCCGTGCCTCAGGCGTTCCCCCACACGGTGTACATCACCCGTGCCTCAGGCGTTCCCCCCCACACGGTGGTACATCACCCGTACCTCAGGCGTTCCCCCACACGGTGTACATCACCCGTACCTCAGGCGTTCCCCCACACGGTGTACATCACCCGTGCCTCAGGCGTTCCCCCCACACGGTGGTACATCACCCGTGCCTCAGGCGTTCCCCCCCCCACACGGTGTACATCACCCGTGCCTCAGGCGTTCCCCCCCCCCACACGGTGTACATCACCCGTGCCTCAGGCGTTCCCCCCCCCCACACGGTGTACATCACCCGTGCCTCAGGCGTTCCCCCACACGGTGTACATCACCCGTACCTCAGGCGTTCCCCCACACGGTGGTACCTCACCCGTGCCTCAGGCGTTCCCCCACACTGTGTACCTCACCCGTGCCTCAGGCGTTCCCCCACACGGTGTACATCACCCGTGCCTCAGGCGTTCCCCCACGTGGTGGTACCTCACCCGTGCCTCAGACGTTCCCCCACACGGTGTACATCACCCGTGCCTCAGGCGTTCCCCCCACACGGTGGTACATCACCCGTGCCTCAGGCGTTCCCCCCACACGGTGTACATCACCCGTACCTCAGGCGTTCCCCCACACGGTGTACCTCACCCGTGCCTCAGGCGTTCCCCCCCCACACGGTGGTACCTCACCCGTGCCTCAGGCGTTCCCCCACGTGGTGGTACCTCACCCGTGCCTCAGGCGTTCCCCCATGTGGTGGTACCTCACCCGTGCCTCAGGCGTTCCCCCACACGGTGTACATCACCCGTGCCTCAGGCGTTCCCCCCACACGGTGGTACATCACCCGTGCCTCAGGCGTTCCCCCCCCACACGGTGTACCTCACCCGTGCCTCAGGCGTTCCCCCCCCACACGGTGGTACCTCACCCGTGCCTCAGGCGTTCCCCCACACGGTGTACCTCACCCGTGCCTCAGGCGTTCCCCCACACGGTGTACCTCACCCGTGCCTCAGGCGTTCCCCCACACGGTGTACCTCACCCGTGCCTCAGGCGTTCCCCCACACGGTGTACCTCACCCATGCCTCAGGCGTTCCCCCACACGGTGTACCTCACCCGTGCCTCAGGCGTTCCCCCACACGGTGTACCTCACCCGTACCTCAGGCGTTCCCCCACACTGTGTACATCACCCGTGCCTCAGGCGTTCCCCCACACTGTGTACCTCACCCGTGCCTCAGGCGTTCCCCCACACGGTGTACCTCACCCGTGCCTCAGGCGTTCCCCCACACGGTGTACATCACCCGTGCCTCAGGCGTTCCCCCACACGGTGTACCTCACCCATGCCTCAGGCGTTCCCCCACACGGTGTACCTCACCCGTGCCTCAGGCGTTCCCCCACGTGGTGGTACCCCCAGGGTTGGCAGCATCTGGAGCAGGCCCCGTTCCCCTGAGGTGGTATGGGGTATTGCGGAAACGCTCAGTCCCATACAGCTGGTACAGCTGACTTATCGGAGCCCCCTGATCTGCGGACACCCAGACACCTCTGTTCTCTGGTGGGCACTGCCTATATTGTGGTCTGTCGGGTGGTACCTCCTGATATTGATTTACTGTCTCTGTACTCATAGACTGACGTCGTTTTTCTTGGACAGCGGTAATCTGTGTCTCCAAATTTTCAAGGTTTTTCTGGTCATACCCAATCAATAATTCAGGAAATATTTTAGAGCATGCTCCACCTGCTTCCTCCCATTTATTACATAAAACTGTATCTCCGACAGGGAATGAGGGGAAAACGTGTATTCGAAGCCCCCGAGGTATCAGGTTTTTAGCATAATACTGCTCAAGTCAGATCTTGTTCCACCATGTTCTTGGCCGTTTAAAAAGCAAATCCTACAGTCGCCTCTGATCTGCCAACACGTCATTATTAGTATAAATACTGGGCACCTGGGACAGCCAATTATTGTCTCTGCTTTTCCAGTCCGTATTACTATATCTCAGCAGACCTTAAACCAAGACAAAAACCTATATTAAGTCTACTGACCAAAAATCTACTTATAAGGGTTCAGATCATATATATATATATATACTACCAAAGAAAAATTCAATACCAACTGATTTTTCCAAAACCTTAATTCTTTATTAGTTCATAAATCCCAAAGTAATCCCATAAAAAGAACATGAACACAATGGACAATTAAAAACAATGGGTGCAGGGGATCATAACAACATACAATTATAATCTAAATAAATGATGCAAGACAATGGGGAGACAACAGATGGTAAAAATATAGGATTGAGAGAACGTGTAGTATTTAGTCCTCCAGACCACTAAAAGTCCCAACCTTTACATATAACAGTTTGAATTGATAAAGATAAAGATACTATAAAATATACTATATAGTAGGCTATAAATGCAATAATACATAAAAATAATTGATAAAAGATAGTTGATTTCAAAATTTGTGCAACAAATCCATATATAAAAATACAAGATTCTCAGTGTAATCCCGCTGGGTATCGGCCAATCCTGTATTTAGCATCAGTTCAAACATGTGATTGAGGCCACAGATGGAAAGCGCTAGAAGTCACAGTTATAGGAGCTGTAGTCCCACTATTGGATGTTTATCTCAACGCTCCCGATGCCCGGTGTAGCGGGACACCGAATATCTGGCAGATCAGTTCACATAGATCAGTTCACGTTTAATGTGGCGATACAAAGTATGCGACATGGCGTCTGTGACGCCGCTCACCCGTCCGAGTTGGTAGCTGCTGTCATGGCTCTCTCCCTCCTGCGGAGGCTCTTAGTTACGGTCACTTGATCTGACCTGGAGAGGCTCTTGCAGTACGTCCTCGTGGTATTGGCGTCCGCGCGCTGTTCTGTATCCCGGCCTCGTTCTCACTCTCACCTCGGATGTCTCCGTCTAGGGTGAGATGCTGATAGGGATAATGGGTGATTGCCGTAAGTTGGTCGGGTGAAAAGGAGTAATGGGGGCCCCCCCATAGCGGTATAACTTGTAGTAATAAGAATTTCTCTGATAAACACGTTATATGATATGCCAAACGCGTTTCATGGTTATACTGATTAACCCCTTCGTCAGTGGCGGTGATGGACAATAGCAGTGATGGCCTACCTGGGGGATAGTTATACTTGGTCTCTCATTGGTATCTCATCAGTCTCTCATTAGTCAGATTGAGGAACACGGTAGGTTC
Source organism: Dendropsophus ebraccatus (assembly GCF_027789765.1). Classification (NCBI taxonomy): domain Eukaryota; kingdom Metazoa; phylum Chordata; class Amphibia; order Anura; family Hylidae; genus Dendropsophus; species Dendropsophus ebraccatus. The sequence continues at coordinate 667,617 of NC_091463.1, forward strand.
CAGAGACATTTGATAATACAAAACAGATAAATAAACGTATGTTGCAAACATATATTAGGTTACTATAGTGTGTTTCAATGAACATATATTCTAAAGGCGTCTAGAAAGGACGTACTATATAAATAAATCCAAATAAAACTCTAAATAAAATCTGAATAAAAAGCGTATATCAAAAGACGCTCATGTGAACAGGGATCAATGTATTCATTTGTATGGTCAAAGAGAGCTCATGAAATGGTGAACGCATAAATCTATATATATATATCTAAATAGATGGATCTATAGATGAATGAACGAACAAACAGACAGAATAATGCATGAACAAACATATTGGTAGTAACACCGGTTTGGTTCAAATTTCTTCTATTTCTAGACATATCTAACATACGACGATTATTCTGTTTGTTTGTTCATTCATTCATCTATAGATCCATCTATTTAGATATATATATATATATATATATATATATATATATATAGATTGCTCTCTTTGACCATACAAATGAATACATTGATCCCTGTTCACATGAGCGTCTTTTGATATACGCTTTTTATTCAGATTTTATTTAGAGTTTTATTTGGATTTATTTATATAGTACGTCCTTTCTAGACGCCTTTAGAATATATGTTCATTGAAACACACTATAGTAACCTAATATATGTTTGCAACATACGTTTATTTATCTGTTTTGTATTATCAAATGTCTCTGGAACCTACCGTGTTCCTCAATCTGACTAATGAGAGACTGATGAGATACCAATGAGAGACCAAGTATAACTATCCCCCAGGTAGGCCATCACTGCTATTGTCCATCACCGCCACTGACGAAGGGGTTAATCAGCATAACCATGAAACGCGTTTGGCATATCATATAACGTGTTTATCAGAGAAATTCTTATTACTACAAGTTATACCGCTATGGGGGGGCCCCCATTACTCCTTTTCACCCGACCAACTTACGGCAATCACCCATTATCCCTATCAGCATCTCACCCTAGACGGAGACATCCGAGGTGAGAGTGAGAACGAGGCCGGGATACAGAACAGCGCGCGGACGCCAATACCACGAGGACGTACTGCAAGAGCCTCTCCAGGTCAGATCAAGTGACCGTAACTAAGAGCCTCCGCAGGAGGGAGAGAGCCATGACAGCAGCTACCAACTCGGACGGGTGAGCGGCGTCACAGACGCCATGTCGCATACATAAAGCATACTTTGTATTGCCACATTAAGCGTGAACTGATCTGCTTGATATCGGGGGCCTCGCTACACCAGGTATGGGGAGCGGTGAGATACACATCCAACAGTGGGACTACAGCTCCTATAACTGTGACTTCTAGCGCTTTCCATCTGTGGCCTCAATCACATGTTTGAACTGATGCTAAATACAGGATTGGCCGATACCCAGCGGGATTACACTGAGAATCTTGTATTTTTATATATGGATTTGTTGCACAAATTTTGAAATCAACTATCTTTTATCAATTATTTTTATTTATGATTGCATTTATAGCCTACTATATAGTATATTTTATAGTATCTTTATCTTTATCAATTCAAACTGTTATATGTAAAGGTTGGGACTTTTAGTGGTCTGGAGGACTAAATACTACACGTTCTCTCAATTTCATTCTTCTTGCCCATTTCTAGGTAAGGCCCTTTAGTTTCACCTCGACCCAATTAGCTACTGAAACTGTGAGCTGCACCTATATATATTTTCTCTTTCACAAAAATATAGGATTCCAAAAGGTTCAATTCATATGCCATAAAGTGCGGGGTGCCTATTTAGTAAACCAATGCTCCCGAGTCTAGGTACTGGGAGTAAATAAAGTGGCTTAAATTGCCAAAGAACAATCCTGTACTCAGACCATTTCACCTATGGAACACACCATCCCCCATTTCACCTATGGAACACACCATCCCCCATCACTGCATCCCCTGCACCTCACCCTCCAACGCGTTTCGTCAACCTTTTTCAAGGAGTGGTGAGGAATACAGGGCTGGGCAGGTTTAAATACCTAGTGTTGCTTACCTTGGCCAATAACAAACCGTGATTTTTAATTATCGAGCGCTCCGATGTCATGCCGCCCACCCACCCGGGACCGCGCCAGTCGTCAGCCCACATCACCGAGGGGCCTTAGGACCCTTATTAAAAGGACCTGGCTTGGAAGGGTTACATGAGTGATATTGTTGAAGACGCGGCGCATGCATGTCCCTACTTGCGACCCAAGTGCGTTCTTCAGGGCCAAATCCCCTCCAATGAAGCAGGTACTGCAAAGAACTCTGGACCCAACGAGAATCCAGAATTCTCTCCACCTCGTACTCCAGCTCCCTTGAATGACCAAGGGAGCAGGGAGGACAGATGGCAACACCGGATTAACATATCTTTTTAATAGTGATTTATGGAACACATCATGGATCTTCATACTCTTCGGCAATTGCAACTTAAAAGAAACAGGATTAATGATCTTTAGAATTACATAGGGACCGATGAATTTCGGCGACAGTTTACCAGATGGGGTTCTCAATTTCAAATTTCTGGTAGAGAGCCATACCTTATCCCCCACCCTGTATTCTGGGCCAGATATGCGTCTTTTATCAGATAGTTTTTTAGAACTTTCTTGGGCTTTAACCAGGTTCTGCAGAGCCCGGGCCCAAACTGTGCACAGTCTTTTGTAAATCTGTCAGGAACCGGACAGCAGGACAATACAAGACAGTGAGCCCTGACGCTGAACCCCGCCCACTGTCCCTACCTGCTTGCCGCAATCCGCCCTAAGATGGCAACTGGGCGGCGGTCCCTGTACTGGCTTGGTGGGACACAGAGACAAGACAGACAGACAAGACACAATAAAGAATGGTCGACAGTCCGGGTCACAACAATCGGGCAGAAAAGTGCAAAATCACAATCCAAAGGCAAGGTCAATAAACAGGCGATATGGTCAGGGGCAGCAGCTAGCAGGAATGGTCAGAGATACAAAGCAGGAGAGTCAGAATAAACAGAGCAAGAGAAACAGAACCAGGCAGAGACGCGCTCAATATCCGGCAGTGAGAGGCAGAGACTAGATCATTATCCGGCAGTGAGAGGCAGAGACTAGATCATTATCCGGCAGTGAGAGGCAGGCAGAGACGCGCTCAATATCCGGCAGTGAGAGGCAGAGACTAGATCAATATCCGGCAGTGAGAAGCCGGCAGAGACTAGATCAATATCCGGCAGTGAGAGGCCGGCAGAGACTAGATCAATATCCGGCAGTGAGAGGCAGAGACGCGCTCAATATCCGGCAGTGAGAGGCCGGCAGAGACTAGATCAATATCCGGCAGTGAGAGGCCGGCAGAGACTAGATCATTATCCGGCAGTGAGAGGCCGGCAGAGACGCGCTCAATATCCAGCAGTGAGAAGCCGGCAGAGACTAGATCATTATCCGGCAGTGAGAGGCCGGCAGAGACTAGATCAATATCCGGCAGTGAGAGGCCGGCAGAGACTAGATCACTATCCGGCAGTGAGAGGCCGGCAGAGACGCGCTCAATATCCGGCAGTGAGAGGCCGGCAGAGACTAGATCAATATCCGGCAGTGAGAGGCAGAGACTAGATCAATATCCGGCAGTGAGAGGCCGGCAGAGACGCGCTCAATATCCGGCAGTGAGAGGCCGGCAGAGACGCGCTCAATATCCGGCAGTGAGAGGCCGGCAGAGACGCGCTCAATATCCGGCAGTGAGAGGCCGGCAGAGACGCGCTCAATATCCAGCAGTGAGAAGCCGGCAGAGACTAGATCACTATCCGGCAGTGAGAGGCCGGCAGAGACTAGATCACTATCCGGCAGTGAGAGGCCGGCAGAGACTAGATCAATATCCGGCAGTGAGAGGCAGAGACGCGCTCAATATCCGGCAGTGAGAGGCAGAGACTAGATCAATATCCGGCAGTGAGAAGCCGGCAGAGACTAGATCAATATCCGGCAGTGAGAGGCAGAGACGCGCTCAATATCCGGCAGTGAGAGGCCGGCAGAGACGCGCTCAATATCCGGCAGTGAGAGGCAGGCAGAGACGCGCTCAATATCCGGCAGTGAGAGGCAGGCAGAGACTAGATCATTATCCGGCAGTGAGAGGCCGGCAGAGACGCGCTCAATATCCGGCAGTGAGAGGCCGGCAGAGACGCGCTCAATATCCGGCAGTGAGAGGCAGAGACTAGATCAATATCCGGCAGTGAGAGGCCGGCAGAGACTAGATCACTATCCGGCAGTGAGAGGCCGGCAGAGACGCGCTCAATATCCGGCAGTGAGAGGCAGAGACGCGCTCAATATCCGGCAGTGAGAGGCAGAGACGCGCTCAATATCCGGCAGTGAGAGGCCGGCAGAGACTAGATCAATATCCGGCAGTGAGAGGCCGGCAGAGACGCGCTCAATATCCGGCAGTGAGAGGCCGGCAGAGACGCGCTCAATATCCGGCAGTGAGAGGCAGAGACTAGATCAATATCCGGCAGTGAGAGGCCGGCAGAGACTAGATCACTATCCGGCAGTGAGAGGCCGGCAGAGACTAGATCAATATCCGGCAGTGAGAGGCCGGCAGAGACTAGATCAATATCCGGCAGTGAGAGGCAGAGACGCGCTCAATATCCGGCAGTGAGAGGCAGAGACTAGATCAATATCCGGCAGTGAGAGGCCGGCAGAGACGCGCACAATATCCGGCAGTGAGAGGCCGGCAGAGACTAGATCAATATCCGGCAGTGAGAGGTCGGCAGAGACTAGATCAATATCCGGCAGTGAGAGGCCGGCAGAGACGCGCTCATTATCCGGCAGTGAGAGGCCGGCAGAGACACGCTCAATATCCGGCAGTGAGAGGCGGCAGAGACTAGATCAATATCCGGCAGTGAGAGGTCGGCAGAGACTAGATCAATATCCGGCAGTGAGAGGCAGAGACGCGCTCAATATCCGGCAGTGAGAGGCAGAGACTAGATCAATATCCGGCAGTGAGAGGCAGGCAGAGACTAGATCAATATCCGGCAGTGAGAGGCAGAGACTAGATCAATATCCGGCAGTGAGAGGCAGAGACTAGATCAATATCCGGCAGTGAGAGGCAGAGACTAGATCAATATCCGGCAGTGAGAGGCAGAGACGCGCTCAATATCCGGCAGTGAGAGGCAGAGACTAGATCAATATCCGGCAGTGAGAGGCAGAGACTAGATCAATATCCGGCAGTGAGAGGCCGGCAGAGACTAGATCAATATCCGGCAGTGAGAGGCCGGCAGAGACTAGATCAATATCCGGCAGTGAGAGGCCGGCAGAGACGCGCTCAATATCCGGCAGTGAGAGGCAGGCAGAGACGCGCTCAATATCCGGCAGTGAGAGGCAGAGACTAGATCACTATCCGGCAGTGAGAGGCCGGCAGAGACTAGATCACTATCCGGCAGTGAGAGGCCGGCAGAGACTAGATCAATATCCGGCAGTGAGAGGCAGAGACTAGATCAATATCCGGCAGTGAGAGGCAGGCAGAGACGCGCTCAATATCCGGCAGTGAGAGGCAGAGACTAGATCAATATCCGGCAGTGAGAGGCCGGCAGAGACTAGATCACTATCCGGCAGTGAGAGGCCGGCAGAGACGCGCTCAATATCCGGCAGTGAGAGGCAGAGACTAGATCAATATCCGGCAGTGAGAGGCAGAGACGCGCACAATATCCGGCAGTGAGAGGCCGGCAGAGACGCGCACAATATCCGGCAGTGAGAGGCAGGCAGAGACTAGATCAATATCCGGCAGTGAGAGGCCGGCAGAGACACGCTCAATATCCGGCAGTGAGAGGCAGGCAGAGACTAGATCAATATCCGGCAGTGAGAGGTCGGCAGAGACTAGATCAATATCCGGCAGTGAGAGGCAGAGACTAGATCAATATCCGGCAGTGAGAGGCAGAGACTAGATCAATATCCGGCAGTGAGAGGCAGGCAGAGACGCGATCAATATCCGGCAGTGAGAGGCAGAGACTAGATCAATATCCGGCAGTGAGAGGTCGGCAGAGACTAGATCAATATCCGGCAGTGAGAGGCCGGCAGAGACGCGCTCAATATCCGGCAGTGAGAGGCAGGCAGAGACGCGCTCAATATCCGGCAGTGAGAGGCAGAGACGCGCACAATATCCGGCAGTGAGAGGCAGAGACGCGCTCAATATCCGGCAGTGAGAGGCCGGCAGAGACTAGATCAATATCCGGCAGTGAGAGGCAGGCAGAGACTAGATCAATATCCGGCAGTGAGAGGCCGGCAGAGACTAGATCAATATCCGGCAGTGAGAGGCCGGCAGAGACTAGATCAATATCCGGCAGTGAGAGGCAGAGACTAGATCAATATCCGGCAGTGAGAGGCCGGCAGAGACTAGATCAATATCCGGCAGTGAGAGGCAGAGACTAGATCAATATCCGGCAGTGAGAGGCAGAGACGCGCTCAATATCCGGCAGTGAGAGGCAGAGACGCGCTCAATATCCGGCAGTGAGAGGCAGAGACGCGATCAATATCCGGCAGTGAGAGGCAGAGACTAGATCAATATCCGGCAGTGAGAGGCAGAGACTAGATCAATATCCGGCAGTGAGAGGCAGAGACTAGATCAATATCCGGCAGTGAGAGGCAGAGACGCGCTCAATATCCGGCAGTGAGAGGCAGAGACTAGATCAATATCCGGCAGTGAGAGGCCGGCAGAGACTAGATCAATATCCGGCAGTGAGAGGCAGAGACGCGCTCATTATCCGGCAGTGAGAGGCCGGCAGAGACTAGATCAATATCCGGCAGTGAGAGGCCGGCAGAGACTAGATCAATATCCGGCAGTGAGAGGCCGGCAGAGACTAGATCAATATCCGGCAGTGAGAGGCCGGCAGAGACGCGCACAATATCCGGCAGTGAGAGGCCGGCAGAGACTAGATCAATATCCGGCAGTGAGAGGCAGAGACGCGCTCAATATCCAGCAGTGAGAAGCCGGCAGAGACGCGCACAATATCCGGCAGTGAGAGGCCGGCAGAGACTAGATCAATATCCGGCAGTGAGAGGCCGGCAGAGACTAGATCAATATCCGGCAGTGAGAGGCCGGCAGAGACGCGCTCAATATCCGGCAGTGAGAGGCAGAGACTAGATCAATATCCGGCAGTGAGAGGCAGAGACTAGATCAATATCCGGCAGTGAGAGGCAGAGACTAGATCAATATCCGGCAGTGAGAGGCAGAGACTAGATCAATATCCGGCAGTGAGAGGCCGGCAGAGACTAGATCAATATCCGGCAGTGAGAGGCCGGCAGAGACTAGATCAATATCCGGCAGTGAGAGGCCGGCAGAGACGCGCACAATATCCGGCAGTGAGAGGCCGGCAGAGACGCGCTCAATATCCAGCAGTGAGAGGCCGGCAGAGACGCGCACAATATCCGGCAGTGAGAGGCCGGCAGAGACTAGATCAATATCCGGCAGTGAGAGGCCGGCAGAGACGCGCTCAATATCCGGCAGTGAGAGGCAGAGACTAGATCAATATCCGGCAGTGAGAGGCCGGCAGAGACTAGATCAATATCCGGCAGTGAGAGGCAGAGACTAGATCAATATCCGGCAGTGAGAGGCCGGCAGAGACTAGATCAATATCCGGCAGTGAGAGGCCGGCAGAGACTAGATCAATATCCGGCAGTGAGAGGCAGGCTGGCAGACACTATATAGGAGACCAGGGGGCCGGTGCAGGAGCTGATAGGACCAGACCCCTGATCTCCTCAGAACACCTGGGGCAAGAGAAACCTGACTGGCAGGGAGAACCGTCTATCAGACCAGCTAACAGCATCAGAGTTAACTCCGGAGTGGCCAGTATCTCAGGCAAAGCGGGTGTGGCTGAACAAACAGCAGGAAATAGAGCAGTGTTCAGACAAGGCTCAGGATACGCACAAACATACAAAAACACTGAATCAGCGCCATCTCAGGCGTGCAGCATGAGCCAAGGGGCGCACGGAGTTCGGCACAGGCACATTCATGACAAAATCCTTTCAGCGGATGGGTTAATTGACTCAGCGGCATGAATGGAAGAGTACCTAGGATTAAATCCGAAATTGCAAAAGAAAGGCGACATCTTGAGAGACTGATTTTCACGATTATTTAGGGCAAACTCAGCTAAAGGTAAATATTCCTTCCATTTGTCCTGAGAACCTGCAACAAGACATCTTAAGAACTGTTCCAATGACTGGTTTACTCTCAGTTTGCCCATTAGACTGAGGATGGAACGCTGAGGAAAAGGACAAGGATATACCCAGGCGACCACAGAATTCTCTCCAGAACTTAGATACAAATTGTACCCCCCTATCAGAAACAATATTTTCGGGAACCCCATGCAGGCGGAGAATATGATTAACCCTTTAAGGACGTGGCCCATTTTCGTTTTTACGTTTTCGGTTTTTCCTCCTTGTGTTTAAAAGGCCATAGCACTTGCATTTTTCCACCTAGAAACCCACATGACCCCTTATTTTTTGCGTCACTAATTGTACTTCCCAATGACGGCTGAATTTATGCATAAACTACACTGCGAAACCAGAAAAAAATTCAAAGTGTGGTGAAATTGAAAAAAAAAACGCATTTCTTTTATTTGGGGGAAATGTGTTTTTACGCCATTCGCCCTGGGGTAAAACTGACTTGTTATGCATGTTCCTCAGGTCGTTACGATTAAAACGATATATAACATGTATAACTTATATTGTATCTGATGGCCTGTAAAAAAATTCAAACCGTTGTTAACCAATATACGTTCCTTAAAATCGCTCCATTCCCAGGCTTATAGCGCTTTTATCCTTTGGTCTATGGGGCTGTGCGAGGTGTCATTTTTTGCGCCATGATGTGATCTTTCTATCGGTACCTTGATTGCGCATATACGACTTTTTTGATCGCTTTATATTACATTTTTTCTGGATTTGATGCGACCAAAAATGCGCAATTTTGCACTTTGGGATTTTTTTGCGCTGACGCCGTTTACCGTACGAGATCAGGAATGTGATTAATTAATAGTTTGGGCGATTACGCACGCGGCGATACCAAACATGTTTATTTATTTATTTATTTGTTTACTTTTATTTAAAACCTGGGAAAAGGGGGGTGATTCAGACTTTTATTAGGGGAGGGGGCTTTTTACTATTAACAACACTTTTTTTTTTTTTTTTTACACATATACTAGAAGCCCCCCTGGGGTTAGGGTTATTCCCCCCTGGGGTTAGGGTTATTCCCCCTGGGGTTGGGGTTATTCCCCCCCCTGGGGTTAGGGTTATTCCCCCCCTGGGGTTAGTGTTATTCCCCCCCTGGGGTTAGTGTTATTCCCCCCCTGGGGTTAGTGTTATTCCCCCCCTGGGGTTAGGGTTATTCCCCCCCTGGGGTTAGGGTTATTCCCCCCCTGGGGTTAGGGTTATTCCCCCCCTGGGGTTAGGGTTATTCTCCCCTGGGGTTAGGGTTATTCCCCCCCTGGGGTTAGGGTTATTCCCCCCCTGGGGTTAGGGTTATTCCCCCCCGGGGGTTAGGGTTATTCCCCCCCTGGGGTTAGGGTTATTCCCCCCCCTGGGGTTAGGGTTATTCCCCCCTGGGGTTAGGGTTATTCCCCCCCCCCCTGGAGTTAGGGTTATTCTCCCCTGGGGTTAGGGTTATTCCCCCTGGGGGACTTCTAGTATATACACTTGGATCTCTCATTGAGATCTCTGCAGCATAGATATGCTGCAGAGATCCATGAGATCGGCACTCGTTTGCTTTCGGCTGCTGCAGCCGAAAACGAACGAGTGCCGAGCCGAGGATGGCGCCATCTTGGACGCGTCCCCGGCCGGCATCAGTAACGGAGATCGCTCCTCCGGGACAAGGTCCCGGAGGAGCGATCTCCCCCACTAGACCCCAGGGAAACGTTGCCTCCGGTAATCGGAGGCAGCTGTCAACTTTGACAGCTGCCTCCGATTAGCTAATTAGCGGGCACGGCCATCAGACCGTGCCCGCTAATAGCAGCGGTCCCGGGCTACTCGCGGCACCCGGGATCGCGGCACTTCAAAGCTTTGAAGTGCAAGTGAGGACATATGACGTACGCATACGTCCTATGTCCTTAAGAGGTTAATACACAGAGAAGCCAAGCTACGTGCATTAGGGAGTTTACTAAGAGGGGTTAGGTGACACATTTTAGAGAATCTATCGATGACCACCTAAATCACTGTCTTCCCCTTGGAGACTGGTAGATCAGTTATGAAATCCATAGAGATGTGGGTCCAGGGCCGAGTAGGCACTGGCAAAGGTTGAAGAAGTCCCTCCGGCAATCTACGAGACACCTTTGATCTAGCACAGATCTCACATGCATCCACAAACAATTTCGTATCTCTGGCCCAAGATGGCCACCAATAATGACGAGCTAAAAGATATCTAGTTCCAGCAATGCCTGGATGACCCGCTAATACAGAGCAGTGGGTTTCTTCAAGAACTTTTAGACGAAGATTCGGGGGAATGAAGAGTTTGTTTTCTGGGGTGTTCCTAGGGGCCATAGCTTGTGAGTCTACCACTTGGGCAGCCAGATCGGGCTGCAATATGGCTACCACCACCCCAGGGGATAAAATGGTTTCAGGGAATGCTACTGATTTCAAAACTACATGATAAAGCGTCTGCTTTTACATTCTTGGAGCCAGGCCTGAAAGTTACCTCAAAATCAAATCGTGTGAAAAAGAGCGCCCATCTGGCCTGCCGAGGAGTAAGACGTTTAGCTTTATCTAGATAAACAAGATTCTTGTGATCAGTCAAAACCTTAAAGGGGTACTTTTTTGGGGGGACCGGGGAGGAGGTGGCTGAAATAAAAGACGTCCACTTACCTCCCTGGTTCCAGCATCGGGTCACTCATCGCGGCGCTCCGGTCCCCGGTTCCCAGCCGCTTCTGGGTGTCCGACGCCGTCCGAGACGCTACGTCTCAGGGCCGCTCAGCCACTCAGTTAAGTAGGCGGGATCTGAGCGGACTTCAAACGGATCCCGCTTCCTTCACTGAGTGGCTGAGCAGACCTGAGACGTCACGTCTCGGGCCCGCATCAGAAACCCGGAAGCGGGGACCGGAGCGCCTTGATGCGGGACCCGCCGCTGGAACCGGGGAGGTAAGTGGACGTCTTTTATTTCAGCCACCTCCTCCCCGGTCCCCCCAAAAAGTGCCCCCCCGCCGGAGCACCCCTTTAATTTTGTGCCCAGCCCCTTCTAAAAAATGCCTCCATTCGTCAAAGACCCATTTTATGGCAAGAAGTTCTCTATTGCCTATATCGTAGTTACATTCAGCTCTAGAGAACTTCCGAGAGAAATAGGCTATGGGTTTGAGATTGGTGAGTGTCTCTGAGCCTTGTGAGAGAACAGCTCCCACCCCCACCTCTGAGGCATCCACCTCAACAATGAAGGGTTGCTCGAAGTCTGGTTGAACCAATACTGGAGCCACAGAAAAAGACCTTTTAAGTTTGTTGAATGCCAGAACAGCTTCAGGAGTCCAGTTTACCAAATGCGCTCCCTTTCTAGTCATATTAGTAAGAGGTTTGGCAATTACGGAAAAACCTTTAATAAACTTCCTATAATAATTAGCGAATCCCAAAAATCTTTGTAAAGCTTTAAGACTGTTGGGACGCTCCCACTTTTCAATTGCTGCTACTTTAAGGGGATCCATTTCAAAAGAAATGGAGGTGATTTTGTATCCCAAAAATGAAACCTCCTGAACACCGAATTGGCATATCGACAATTTAGCAAACAAATGGTTTAACCGCAGCAGTTCCATAACTTTACGAACATTGTATATGTGGGACGACCAATCAGGAGAGAAAATCAATATATTGTCCAAATACACCACTAAGAAACGACCCAGGTACTCACAAAATACATCATTCACAAAATGTTGGAACATGGCAGGGGCATTGCATAGCCCAAAGGGCATCACAAGATATTCGAAGTGTCCCTCAGGGGTATTAAAGGCGGTCTTCCACTCATCCCCCTCTTTTATCCTGATCAGATTATAGGCTCCACGCAGATGAATCTTAGAAAACCATTGAGCCCCCACAATCTGATTAAATAAATCCGGAATCAATGGAAGAGGATGTTGGTTTTTAATAGTGATTTTATTCAATTCCCAAAAATCTATGCAGGGACGTAGACCGCCATCTTTCTTACCAACAAAGAAAAACCCTGCCCCTAGTGGAGAGCAGGAAGGACGAATGTGACCTTTGCGTAAACTATCCTTGATATATTCACGCATAGCCTCCCTTTCTGTCCTAGACAAATTAAACATCCGGCCTTTAGGATATCTAGACTCAGGAATTAATTCAATGGCACAATCGTATGGACGGTGAGAAGGTAACTCGTCGACTGATTTTTCGTCAAACACATCAACAAAATCAGATAAGAATTCGGGGATCTCCCCTTCCAATGAAGAACATTCAGTTTGATGCAAAGAAATACAATGGGAAGCACATCCCGGTCCCCATTGAATGAGTTCCCTGTTTGACCAATCAAACACTGGGTTATGCTGGGTCAACCATGGCAACCCCAAAATAATGTCTGAGGACAAATTATCCATAACCAAAAAATCAAGAAACTCAGAATGAATAGACCCTACTTTTACCTCAAGATGGGGGGTGATATATCTCACATTACCCTGCGCCAGTGGTGTAAAATCCGCCCCAGTGATACTCAGCAGGCACTTAAGCTGAAGCGGACTTACCCCCAGACTGGACCAAAAACCAGAATCAATAAAATTAGCAAATGCCCCAGAATCGATATGGGACCATCCTGAAATACTTCTTTCCCCTAAAGAAAGAGTAATAGGCACCATCAATTTATTCTTTCTATCGAGCGGTACCTGTGCGCCTGAATGACCCCCTCGATAGTCACTCAGGCGCTGGAGTTTTCCGGCGGTGAACCAATTCTGGAGGTACACTCCCGAATACGATGTCCAGCTTTGCCACAGTATAGACACAGATTATGCTGCAATCGATAGGCACATCTTGTCTTAGCATCAGTGGCTCCAATCTGCATGGGTTCTTCTTGGGGTAATGACAGAGAAGGAGCCGGTTTAGGAGGAGAAAAAACAGAGGATGAGGACTTACAAGGACCAGTGGTTACTCTCTCTCTACGTCTCTCCCGCATGCGCCTATCTACCCTTATTGCTAACGACATGATCTCCTCTAAGGACTCAGGAGGCGGATAAGCCACTAATAAATCTTTTAATTGATCAGAGAGACCTACACGGAATTGGTCATTCCAACCGGATGGGATGGACCACTGGCGAAATTCTGCGCAATAGTCCTCTACTGGTCTCTTTCCCTGTGGTAGCGAGGTCAATTGGCGCTCGGCCACTGCGGTCCTATCAGGGTCGTCATACAACAGGCCAAGGGCTGAAAAAAAAGTCAACAGAACTTAGCTCAATGGCGTTTGGAGGTAGGGAAAATGCCCATTCTTGTGGTGGTCCTTGCAGAAGGGACATTATAATTCCCACTTTTTGGCTCTCGTCCCGAGAGGAACGTGGACGTAACCGAAAAAATTATTTACACCCCTCCCTGAAGGTTCGAAAATCCTTCCTATCCCCCTTAAATTTCTCCGGGAGCTGTACAGGTGGTTCGGGAGGAGAAGGGGTCGTCATAGTCACCTGACGGGGAGCAGCCTCCTGTTCCTGGACACGTTCCGCAAGACCTTGCACCAACGTGTTCAGGTTTTGCATCTGCTCTACCAATGTCTTAATGGGATCCATGATAACCCTCGGGAGACGTATATATATTGGGCTGGCTATTATGTCACGACTGGCTAGTACAGACCGGACGGAGACAGTGGGCCCTGATCTGAATCCACCCACTGACCCTACCTGCTTGCCTCGGCCGACCCTAAACGGTCACGGACAACCACAAAGACAATCCCTACGCTGGATAGGTGTAACACATAAAACGCAGACAGACAGACAAACACAATAATGGGAGGTCAACTAGCCAAGTCAGAAACCGAACGAGCAACGCAGTACAGAATCAGGAAGAAGCGGGTAGTCAGGGGACAGGCAAAATGTCAGAATCCAGGTAGAGCAATATAGAAGGGAGAAGGCAGAATGCAAGGAATAACTGGGAAACTTGGATCAGCAGAACCAATAGCCAGCAAAGTGAACTGGCAGTGAAAACACTTTATACTGGGTCAGGAAGCCGGACCAGCACACCATTGGTCCGACCTTCTGATCCCAGATACACAGCAGCTGGCATGCTACAGACTGAGTGGCGGAGCGATCCGCCTCTCAGCCCGAGCGTGCTGCCGTTCAGCTGCACAGTCTGGGCGTCCGCCACGAGTGACACAGAGCCGCGGCGTCCCTGGTTACCAGGGCCGCCGTCGGGTCTCCGTGACGTCACCCGGCCCGGGCGGCTGCGTCGGCGCTGAGTCCTAGCGCCGACAGAAGGATCCGGGACCGAAGAAGACACCGCAGGAGCCCCGGCAGGTGAGTTCCTAACAGCCGCCCTCCAAAAGGGGCAGTGTTATTTTATAATAGAAAATAGATATTAGAAATAGATAATAGAAAAAAAATTATTTTTTTCTTAGATATTAAACTAAGTGTGCGGTAAAAATAACGTTATACATGTATTCTCTGGTAACTACGGCTACGGTGATACCAAATTTGTATATTTAGGATGAGGCTTTAAATGGAAATCTCTTAGCTATACCTGGGTACTGTCTAATTAGAGAGAGTGATGGGACAGCTGTCCGTGAGGATCAACCAAGACACGGGAAAGCTCCTTCAGTGTTCACGCTGATCTACTCTATTAAGTGAAAATGATGATTGTCCCCAGCTGTCCCAGACGCCATCTGTAGTCATGGATCCTCAGACCCTAAAGAAAAGAGCAGGAAAGAACAAAGTCTCCGAGTAATAAAATATAGTAAATAGAGCGAGGGTATCTATCCCCATAGCTGCTTCTACAGCACGTACACACTGTAAGACTATAGGATGGAGGAACAGAGACAAGATGGCCTCTCACAGCACGTACACACTGTAAGACTATAGGATGGAGGAACAGAGAGACAAGATGGCCTCTCACAGCCTGTACACACTGTAAGACTATAGGATGGAGGAACAGAGACAAGATGGCCTCTCACAGCCTGTACACACTGTAAGACTATAGGATGGAGGAACAGAGACAAGATGGCCTCTCACAGCACATACACACTGTAAGACTATAGGATGGAGGAACAGAGACAAGATGGCCTCTCACAGCACATACACACTGTAAGACTATAGGATGGAGGAACAGAGACAAGATGGCCTCTCACAGACTGTACACACTGTAAGACTATAGGATGGAGGAACAGAGAGACAAGATGGCCTCTCACAGCCTGTACACACTGTAAGACTATAGGATGGAGGAACAGAGACAAGATGGCCTCTCACAGCCTGTACACACTGTAAGACTATAGGATGGAGGAACAGAGACAAGATGGCCTCTCACAGCACGTACACACTGTAAGACTATAGGATGGAGGAACAGAGACAAGATGGCCTCTCACAGCCTGTACACACTGTAAGACTATAGGATGGAGGAACAGAGACAAGATGGCCTCTCACAGCACGTACACACTGTAAGACTATAGGATGGAGGAACAGAGACAAGATGGCCTCTCACAGCACGGACACACTGTAAGACATAGGATGGAGGAACAGAGACAAGATGGCCTCTCACAGCCTGTACACACTGTAAGACTATAGGATGGAGGAACAGAGACAAGATGGCCTCTCACAGCCTGTACACACTGTAAGACTATAGGATGGAGGAACAGAGACAAGATGGCCTCTCACAGCCTGTACACACTGTAACACTATAGGATGGAGGAACACAGAGACAAGATGGCCTCTCACAGCCTGTACACACTGTAAGACTATAGGATGGAGGAACAGAGACAAGATGGCCTCTCACAGCCTGTACACACTGTAAGACTATAGGATGGAGGAACACAGAGACAAGATGGCCTCTCACAGCCTGTACACACTGTAGACTATAGGATGGAGGAACAGAGACAAGATGGCCTCTCACAGCCTGTACACACTGTAAGACTATAGGATGGAGGAACAGAGACAAGATGGCCTCTCACAGCCTGTACACACTGTAAGACTATAGGATGGAGGAACAGAGACAAGATGGCCTCTCACAGCACGTACACACTGTAAGACTATAGGATGGAGGAACAGAGACAAGATGGCCTCTCACAGCCTGTACACACTGTAAGACTATAGGATGGAGGAACAGAGACAAGATGGCCTCTCACAGCCTGTACACACTGTAAGACTATAGGATGGAGGAACAGAGACAAGATGGCCTCTCACAGCCTGTACACACTGTAAGACTATAGGATGGAGGAACAGAGACAAGATGGCCTCTCACAGCCTGTACACACTGTAAGACTATAGGATGGAGGAACAGAGACAAGATGGCCTCTCACAGCCTGTACACACTGTAAGACTATAGGATGGAGGAACAGAGACAAGATGGCCTCTCACAGCCTGTACACACTGTAAGACTATAGGATGGAGGAACAGAGACAAGATGGCCTCTCACAGCCTGTACACACTGTAAGACTATAGGATGGAGGAACAGAGACAAGATGGCCTCTCACAGCCTGTACACACTGTAGGACTATAGGATGGAGGAACAGAGAGACAAGATGGCCTCTCACAGCACATACACACTGTAAGACTATAGGATGGAGGAACAGAGACAAGATGGCCTCTCACAGCACGGACACACTGTAAGACTATAGGATGGAGGAACAGAGACAAGATGGCCTCTCACAGCCTGTACACACTGTAAGACTATAGGATGGAGGAACAGAGACAAGATGGCCTCTCACAGCCTGTACACACTGTAAGACTATAGGATGGAGGAACAGAGACAAGATGGCCTCTCACAGCCTGTACACACTGTAAGACTATAGGATGGAGGAACAGAGACAAGATGGCCTCTCACAGCCTGTACACACTGTAAGACTATAGGATGGAGGAACAGAGACAAGATGGCCTCTCACAGCACGTACACACTGTAAGACTATAGGATGGAGAAACAGAGACAAGATGGCCTCTCACAGCCTGTACACACTGTAAGACTATAGGATGGAGGAACAGAGACAAGATGGCCTCTCACAGCACGTACACACTGTAAGACTATAGGATGGAGGAACAGAGACAAGATGGCCTCCCACAGCACGTACACACTGTAAGACTATAGGATGGAGGAACAGAGACAAGATGGCCTCTCACAGCACGTACACACTGTAAGACTATAGGATGGAGGAACAGAGACAAGATGGCCTCTCACAGCCTGTACACACTGTAAGACTATAGGATGGAGGAACAGAGACAAGATGGCCTCTCACAGCACATACACACTGTAAGACTATAGGATGGAGGAACAGAGACAAGATGGCCTCTCACAGCCTGTACACACTGTAAGACTATAGGATGGAGGAACAGAGACAAGATGGCCTCTCACAGCCTGTACACACTGTAAGACTATAGGATGGAGGAACAGAGACAAGATGGCCTCTCACAGCACATACACACTGTAAGAACTATAGGATGGAGGAACAGAGACAAGATGGCCTCTCACAAGCACATACACACTGTAAGACGATAGGATGGAGGAACAGAGACAAGATGGCCTCTCACAGCCTGTACACACTGTAAGACTATAGGATGGAGGGAACAGAGACAAGATGGCCTCTCACAGCCTGTACACACTGTAAGACTATAGGATGGAGGAACAGAGACAAGATGGCCTCTCACAGCCTGTACACACTGTAAGACTATAGGATGGAGGAACAGAGACAAGATGGCCTCTCACAGCACGTACACACTGTAAGACTATAGGATGGAGGAACAGAGACAAGATGGCCTCTCACAGCCTGTACACACTGTAAGACTATAGGATGGAGGAACAGAGACAAGATGGCCTCTCACAGCCTGTACACACTGTAAGACTATAGGATGGAGGAACAGAGACAAGATGGCCTCTCACAGCCTGTACACACTGTAAGACTATAGGATGGAGGAACAGAGACAAGATGGGCCTCTCACAGCCTGTACACACTGTAAGACTATAGGATGGAGGAACAGAGACAAGATGGCCTCTCACAGCCTGTACACACTGTAAGACTATAGGATGGAGGAACAGAGAGACAAGATGGCCTCTCACAGCCTGTACACACTGTAAGACTATAGGATGGGAGGAACAGAGACAAGATGGCCTCTCACAGCCTGTACACACTGTAAGACTATAGGATGGAGGAACAGAGACAAGATGGCCTCTCACAGCACATACACACTGTAAGACTATAGGATGGAGGAACAGAGACAAGATGGCCTCTCACAGCCTGTACACCTGTAAGACTATAGGATGGAGGAACAGAGACAAGATGGCCTCTCACAGCCTGTACACACTGTAAGACTATAGGATGGAGGAACAGAGACAAGATGGCCTCTCACAGCCTGTACACACTGTAAGACTATAGGATGGAGGAACAGAGACAAGATGGCCTCTCACAGCCTGTACACACTGTAAGACTATAGGATGGAGGAACAGAGACAAGATGGCCTCTCACAGCCTGTACACACTGTAAGACTATAGGATGGAGGAACAGAGACAAGATGGCCTCTCACAGCACAGCACAGATGGCCTCTCACAGGATTATAGGATTTGTAATGTGGTGCTGTAATCCTGCTAGGGATGCACGATGCACCGAAATATCGATAATACTATCGATATTTCAGGCAAAAAAACGATTTGGTACCAGGATTTCCTGGTATCAATACTTTATATTAAGCTGCCTAATAACGCAGCTTAACATAAAGTATAGAGCAGAGAACACAGCCGGCGGCTAGCAGAGGGCCGGCCATGTTCTCTGAGTGCTGCCCCCTGGCGTCACTTCCTCCTCCTCCGCCCCTTCCTCCGCTCACTGCAGGGATAAGTTATAGCCGCACACAGCGATCGCTAGTGACGGCTATATAACTGTAAAGATGCGTATAACGTACGAGAAATACCTTTATGTAGCAGTTCCTCTGTGTAAGCTCTCCGAAGTCACGAGAGCATATACTCACACCAGTGCAAACTTTGCAGGTAAACTTTGGCTTTTTATTATGGTAACTCGTACAGGACACAATAGTAAGACGCTCACAGGCTGATACGTGTTCTCATCTCAGTCCAAACCATCCGACCTCACGGCGGACGTTTCGGAGGATAGGCTCCTCCTTCTTCATGCGCATGGAACTGCTACATAAAGGTATTTCTCGTACGTTATACGCATCTTTACATATATGATTGCTTAAGTTACTTCGGACATAGTGGGTGTCCGGGATGATGCGGATGGACTTCACATTTCATAAATTTAGTGCGGTGTTGGTTATTTATTGTGACGGCTATATAACTGTGCAGATGCCGCTGTCACAACTGACCCATCCTGAGCCTCTCCAGAAGCAGTGGGGGTCTGCTACCATGTGTAACAGCCCCCCGCTGCTAATGACCCGCAGCCTGTCACACCGCAGCCTCCCGTCACACCTCAGCCTCCCGTCACACCGCAGCCTCCCGTCACACCTCAGCCTCCCGTCACACCGCAGCCTCCCGTCACACCTCAGCCTCCCGTCACACCTCAGCCTCCCGTCACACCTCAGCCTCCCGTCACACCTCAGCCTCCCGTCACACCGCAGCCTCCCGTCACACCGCAGCCTCCCGTCACACCTCAGCCTCCCGTCACACCTCAGCCTCCCGTCACACCTCAGCCTGTCACACCTCAGCCTCCCGTCACACCTCAGCCTGTCACACCTCAGCCTCCCGTCACACCTCAGCCTCCCGTCACACCTCAGCCTCCCGTCACACCTCAGCCTCCCGTCACACCGCAGCCTCCCGTCACACTGCAGCCTGTCACACCTCAGCCTGTCACACCTCAGCCTGTCACACCGCAGCCTGTCACACCTCAGCCTCCTGTCACACCGCAGCCTCCCGTCACACCTCAGCCTGTCACACCGCAGCCTCCTGTCACACCGCAGCCTCCTGTCACACCGCAGCCTCCTGTCACACCGCAGCCTCCTGTCACACCTCAGCCTGTCACACCGCAGCCTCCCGTCACACCTCAGCCTCCCGTCACACCTCAGCCTCCCGTCACACCGCAGCCTCCCGTCACACCTCAGCCTCCCGTCACACCTCAGCCTCCCGTCACACCGCAGCCTCCCGTCACACCGCAGCCTGTCACACCGCAGCCTGTCACACCGCAGCCT